>NW_028145193.1:0-27635 GCF_050947405.1 Trichoderma evansii | reverse complement strand
TCTCCCACCACCCCCCCCCCCCCCCCCCCCCCCCAAGCGTCTGGGAAAGGCGGTAGAGTAACAGTGCGGCGGAGAGTGCAGCCTTCATCGACATGAATATCGATAAAAAAGTGAGGCTCGCGTGGCGAGCATCCACATGTACGGCGACAACCGTACGGAGCATACTGTGGTAAGTTAATTGCGTGACGCCGTGCTCGAGATCGAGCTTCCATTTTGTGGAGAGGGAGGGTAGCGCGAGACTATAGACAGAGCTCTTCGTGTAGCGGTGGTCGTATCGCGAGGCTATGCCTGAGACGGCGACAACGAGACATGACGGAGAGACGAGAACCGTGCTCGAAGGAACAAGCCAATCGAGCGCACTATCTCGTATGGAGAGAATCGCCTCGCAGGTATCGCTGGTGGAGGTGGTAGGAGGATACAGAGTAATCGTAAGGCCAGGAGAAGGGACCAGGATGGAGGAAGAGAGGACTGCGCCGTCGTCCCCGATGTGCGCAGGGAAAAAAGATTCAAGGCTGGGCATGATGGAAGGCGGTTTCAGGCACCGGATTTTGGTGAGACTATGTGAGTGCATCTTGTATATGGCGATCTGCTTTGGACTGGACAGTGCAGCGGCGAAGTATGTACCTGAAGGCGCCACTGTGAATGCCTAAACTAGTGCGAGGCCGTGAAGCAGAACCCGTTGCTGAAGCCGGCCGCTGTGGAGCTCGTATAAAACGATGCTCCCTCCATGGTGTTCGTCTGGTGTGGTGGAGGTCGAAGGGGTATCGAGCTCAATGGCCAGAAGGAATATTCCCTCAAGTCAATACCTTTAGCTCTCCAGGTAAGAATATTGCCAGGGAGTGGTGGCTGAAGAGTGGTGACGAGATTGATTCCATTTGTATCGACCGACCACACATTGGCTACACCAAAGCTGTCGATACAGATGATGAACGGGCCAACGACGATTGCCCTAAGTGCGTCCCACGGTGTGTTTGGGTGCTTGACGAAGTCGGCTGGGAGTAAATGGGCACTGGGGGTTTTTTTAAAACTAGATATCATACCTTGGGCCTGATTGGCTGCTTCGGATTATGAGACTCGGATTCTCCCTCTCGTGGCTGTAAGAGAAGCCTAGCATGTGAATGAAAAACAATTTAAGTAGCCAGCTAGGTGGCTATATTGTTCTTCTGGAGGATATAAAATACAAGAGTTCAGTATACTCTGTGTTTCCCATCACCGTAAATCTCGAGTACCTTGATCAAATATATAATAATTATCCACTAATGCTCAAGATGCAAGCCACATGTTTCTCGCTACTTATATTCTTATTGCAACCGAGAGTCTCCATATACCAATCCTACCGTGTCTGTTAATATAGACGCGTATTCAGTCTCCCAGAATACTGCAGTAGATCGCGCCTACTCAATCCACAGGGTCAGACGGCTATTTCACTACTACACAACATATCACCATTGCGGGACAAACTATTGACATTGCTATTCCAACCTGCATCCAGACGACCACTCCTGAAGCAAATGGCTATGTTCTACCGGGGATCCGTAGTGCCATATGGGGTTACTATCCCATTTTCTCTCTAAAGCAAGTAATAACTTTATTTAATTATATAAAACTATACTAGCCTTAAAATATATTCTTTGCTATACAAGTACTATAAAGCTATTCGAAGGAGGAGGCGGCGAAAAAGCATCTTGAACTCCTGGACGGCCTCCCTACTGACACCCTAATCGCCTACTCAGACGGGTCGCAGGGCGAGACCGGCAACACCGGATGGGGAGCGGTCTCTTTCCACAAGGCAAGAGCTACCAAGGGATGCGGAGGCCTCGCCAACGCGGAGGTTTACGACGCAGAAGCAGTGGGAGCGTGCGAAGCGCTCAAACTTGCCAAGGCCCGCGTCCGCGAGGACCCGGACATCAAAGAGATTATCCTCTTCTTAGACAACTCGGCGGTTGTGGATAGCATTCTTGGCCCCACCCCCGCCTCCTCCCAAGGTGCTTACATGGAACTCAGAAAAATCGTGAAGGGACTCCTCCCAGCTGTCTCCACTAAAGTGGCATGGGTACCTGGATACAAGGACGTGTACGGGAACGAGGTGGCAGACGCGCTTGCAAAGGAAGGATCAGAGCTTCCAGCCCACCAGTCCAAAACCGCTACGATAACCCATATAAAGAGATAGGCTAAGAGGAGGAAGAAGATGCTCCAGGAGCTAGACTAGGACACTAACCGACCCTCGTATTATAAACAATAGCGGATTGACGCCTCCCCTAAACCCCCTGAATTACAAATGCCAAGGCCGATCTTCTACAGGCTGCTAGCGGAGAGATCCGGACACGGAGACTTTGTGGGATACTACGAGAGATTTGGATACAGCACGAGGCCCACCTGCAAGTGCGGCGAGCCCAGGACACAGGGCCATTTTGTCAAGTGCAGAATGGTTCGACCGTTCCTACCAGAGGTCCTGGAAAAGGATGAACTGGCAGGGTACACCCCCTTTACATATCTATTGGGCCTAAACGGCTACAAAGACTTCCAAAAACTAGTGGAGGAGACCAGCCCCTACGGCCCGGCCCCCCAAGACTTAAACTGAAACCTTACTTTTCCTTTGTTTTGAATGACACGTAGCGAACGCAGGCTCTGAACCAGCGGCTCCTACCGTCCTTTTGCCCAGCTGCGGCTTTTTATAACTAGCTTACTTAGTGGACGTTAATAATAAAACAAACAAACAAACAACAAACTATAAAGCTATTAAGCTATACTACTCATTAGTTCCATTTTTAGTAGCTAACTTTGAGAAGTCAGCCTTAAAATTACTAAAACCTCCAAAAGAAATGGGAATATTACTTACTTTTACTGGGCAGGGCACCTATTTTACAATTTTCAATTGCATCCAGGCAGCTCTGAAAATAACAGAATCCCCTGTACAGAAGCTAATAAGTCTGGACATGCACCTGAGCATCTCGAATCATCAGAACTAACTGTCTGCGCAGTCTCAAAAGTATGACCATTGAGCAACAGCGCAAAGCCGCAGCTTGGATCACTAAAGAATTGCGGCCCTTCATTTTCGAATGTGCCCGTACCAGCGCAAAGATTGACTGTTGCATGTTTATTAGGGATATCACAAATGTTTTCCGGTGTACCAATGGTAGCATTAAGAATAAATACGCCGTCACAGGGATCACTTTTCGTACTCAGTTAGCTTACCTTTTGTAGAGACGTCATAGTATAAAATACTTACCAGGATTGAAAGAAATATAATTGTATATTGCCTCTTCAGTTGATGGTGTTGTCATAAGCCCGATACACATTTCCGCTGTATTAGTAGGTGATGATGGAGTGGATGATGTAGATGACAGTTTTGTCGTTGGCGATCCAATACCGCTCATATCACCCAAGCTGCTGAGATAAGATATTACCCCAATTGCAGCGGATTCCAGCTGATCAGTGTTATCTGTTATGGGGCCCCAATTTTCGTCATTGAGGGTGTATATTGGTGCCGTAGTTATGGTGCTTGCAACATCTGTACCACTTACGTCACAACCCACTACAGAAGAACAGGTGGATGTACACGTGTTTGGGGTTGCAGTACAATGTGTCTGACAATCTGAAGTCGTGGAGGTTTCACATTCGCTTGATGATTCCGGGCCTTTCGGCTTGTCTGGATCGTTAGAGTCAGGGAAATCTGCATAGAGGGATTTGATTAGCTGATGCGTGTATCTTTGCCTTGCAGTGGAGGACACTGACCATTCCCACCAGAATCTCCGCAGTCTAATAGACAAGGCACACTACAGAATAATAAACATTTGTGCCCGCACCCAGCTAGGCAAGTTGGTTTAGGAGGTCCATGGATAAAAGTGATGGATGGGAAATGTGGATCCCTCGTTCCTTTGCTGCTCGAGTATGGGAATGGGGGAGGGATAATCGTTCGGGTATTAGTTGGATGGATAACTCCTGAGCTTTTCAAAGGATTGGGATCGTCTGTAATAACAAATGTAGGTGGTAAGATACTGCTAAATGGATAGATTGTAGTGTTTGTCACTGTCGAATTGATTGGTACGTTCCAGACGGGAATTGTAGTCCCTATGATAGGAGGAATAGTCAGGGTAGTGGTTTCGGTTACAGCTGTATAGTAGGAGATGGTTACAGTGCTGGTAATAGTCACGTCAACCGTGGATGAGCCCTTGACTGACGCTGTCACGTCGCTGGTAACGTATGCAGTGGTTGTAGTCCATCCAACTTCTAATGACGTTGTGTACAGTGGAAATGTGATTGTTGTCGTTGTAGATAGAGTTATGAGTGGTAGTACAAGTGTACAAGGTGGAGAACATTGCACTGTCGGCGTTTGTTGACCCCAGATGGTAGGATCAATAAAAACAAAGCCTGATCCATCGCCCTCTCCTCCAGATAGGCTTCCATTATTGCCAAGGTCGCTACCACTGGTGGAAAGGACTAACCAAGCAGCAATCTCACTGGTGTATCCGTTTTTGGTCGTGTCATTGAACAAGATAAAAGAAGGACCACCCTCTGGGGAAATAACCTGAATATTTCCTTTGGTAAAAATGTTATATAACCAAAGTTCTGAAACGAAATTTGTATCAATCATACGCAGTTGGCATGTGTCTGTCGAAGCGCAACCAAGTTGATTGTTCTGAAAGAAAGAATAGAAACCTGCAGAGTATATGAAAACGTTATTCGAACTTATCAATCGAAGGGCCCATGCCGTTTTGCAACTGTCATCGGCACAATCGGCAAATGTCGGATCAGACTCCCATAGGGAGCCCCCAATTGTATAAGGATCTAATGCTGTAGGATTTGGCTGATAATACGGAGTCTCCGTCTGCATATGTCCAAAGAAGATCTGTTACTGGTGTTAATATCTGATATGGTTATATCTTTAGCAGCCCTTACATTTGAAGCATTGGAACACTGATATTGATATAAGACACTATGCTCACTTGCAGTGCCATAAAACCAAGTAGGTCCATTAGACTCAACCAAGATGCCACGCGCACCATATACTGATACATCTGTCTTAACGTTTTCAGGGATACCGTCGTTTCCTTCAGTTGCATCCGCATTTGCAGGATTATCAAGGTCACTTATATGCTATTAGTTGATGCCAAGATCCGTGGACGAGGTGAACTTACTGGTCTGCGACCCATGCCCAGACATTCTCAAAGTATCCGGATGCTGATTTGGTAACATGCAGCATCATCGAGGCGGCCATACACTTTGTGTTCACTGCAGTTGCTCCGGCGGGGCAATCAGCTAGTTGTAGGTCCGATCCGGCAGCTCCACCGACTCTATAGTGCGAGTCTATAAAATGTGTCAGCTAATATTAATAGAATGCTTGTAAGTTATAGAAAACTCCCTACCCCACATGCCAGCAGATCCTTGTGTAGACTCATGAACGTTCCATTCCATGAGAATGCAGCCTGCCGTCGGCCCTCTAACTGTAAACAGCATATCCGAGATCTCAACTATACCAGAATCACCCTCATTACCAACTTTAATAAGAACCTTGGGGCTAGTCTGGTCGTAGAAATAAGCTCCTACTGCAACAATCTGACTCCAGCCGGATCCAGTTATAATAGATCCAACGGGTACTTCAATTGTCCCCTCAGCAAGATATATTCCTGCTGGAAAGAAAATCACAGAGCCAATGTTGCCTGACAGTAATGAGTTTATAGCTGCAGTCTGATCACCTGTTCCATCATTTGATATACCGTAAGCCGTGGCTATTATAGGACTTGAACTTTCATACTGGGGTTTAGATCTTGTGAAATATCGACCCGTGCTAGTCTCTATAAGAGATGCAGGCTTGTTAGGAGATGGGGTAATGAATCCAGTTTTTTTGGAACCAGACCCATCGGAACTGAAATATTGAGGGCCCATTCCCCAGGAATTGAAGTAAAGAGCGCCAGTAGATCCTGGAAGAATAGTTTCGCCGCCAGATACCAGGACAACAGAAGCAGAATTTTCTACAAGCAGATTATCAAGAATGATATCTGGTTCAGGGTCGTGTCCACTTAATGTGATGGCGTATGGAACGCCGTTGAAGTGAGAGTCAACCACGCTGACGGATCCCGTGCCTTGACCGTCTGTGCCGGAGTAGGCGGTGAGATCCAGTGCAATATAGCATGATAACACATAGAGATTCTTCCAGGTGAAGCCCCAATCCCAGATCATAGAAATAGCAGTCAGACAAGAAGTGAACTGTAAGTTGTTCGCCGTAAATTGCTGACTACCAGCTCTAAAGCCGATATTGCCTGCAAGTTGTTAAGTAGTTAGACCTCAAGATGTCGTAAGGAGAATAATTACCTCCTGTAAATGTCAAATCACTCACAAAACCACCGCTTCCGTTCTCCATGAATATTCCAACCGCAGTAGCAGATTGGCCAGCGATTGAAACAGCCATGTTAAAGTCGCAGTTGGTAATGCTTGTGGCCTGTCCGACTTGCCAGTGTACTCCTGTGGGAACATATTGCTGGTCTCCTTCCACATTAGTCCAGTTCATAGCCGTCATGTCAAAGATAAAGTTTCTAATCTGCCGATAAAAGTTGCTTTGATTAATGTACCACTCGGCTCCGTTGCCACCAGGGATGTACAAGTCGGAGTCTACGAGCGCGATTCCCGAGAAGTTGAAAGCTCCCTTAATCGTTGGCTTAGAAGTAGGGTCACCAACCATTTGGGTATAGTAATACATAACCAAAGGCGTTGAGACAAGATAGATACCAGGTGGAAAGTAGACCAAAGCACCAAGAGTGGTTGTTGAGCCGCAGTCTTGGCCACATCTTAGACTAGTATCACTTTTGCTGTAATAAGAAATGGCCCGATTGATGGCCGCAGTGTCATCAGTGGCTCCATCGCCAACGGCGCCAAAGTCTTTAACATTGCGAAAAAACTGATATCCAGATGGGGCAAGAGGCATCTGTCCCGCGGATCCGGCTGTTTCTAGCCAATATCCACTACGTGCCTGCAGTTGCGATACATGAGATGTTTTAGCTGAGTTAGAATTTATACTCTTGGTAGCAGCTTCCAGAGGCCGATGATGGATCAACTCATATAAACTGGCGTTGATTGCGCCAAGTACTGGACCTTTTAAAACACCTTTATCAGGAGCTACTCCATGGATATCATTAATGTTATCAACCATGTATTTTGGAGGAGGCTAAAGACATATCATCATTAATAATAGCTCTTTAGAGGGAAATTATCAAAGCTGTCAACTAGTGGTCTCTGCATACCTGAGGACCCCCGGGAGGGAGAGGCGGCGATGTGCCAACAGGAGCAACTGGAATTGTGACATAACCCAGTATTTGACTAGCCCATAGGACTACGAGAATGAAGCTGAGAACATGGAAAGAAGCCATTACTAAAGTTGAAGAATATAATAGAGTCACATCAGGGCCATTTGGTAATGGAAATGGTTATCAAGGACATAATAAGTATGGAGCAGAGATGGCTTTCAATTCGGAGTAGTAGTACCAAATTAATCCTTCCATTCCTTCCATTCCTTCCGCTCCTTCCATTCCTACAACAAATTTAAAAAAACGGTAATTGAACAAATGATAGGTTCATATGGTTCATATGGTTACATGTGCCCTACCAAGTTTGGTTTAATACAGCCTGAAGTAAAAAACCCCATTATTAGCGGGACAAAAGTGGTAAAACAATCGCCGATAGGCTGCAGAATGCCGCTTTTTCCGATCAGAATCCTATCTCGTGTATGCCAGCCAACATGGGATACGAATAATATATAGTAATGTATAAGCTACAGAGTCGAATATTTGAATATGAAGTGGGCAAAGATGGGCTTCCCATAGCAGCAAAATGCATCCTCAACATGTGCCATTGACCCTAATATTTCCTGCTGTTTGTGTTGCTCAACTTCCCATTTCTACTCTGTTCCAAGTCGATTTTTCGGGTTCTGCAAATGGCGGCTGCATAAATCCAGGCGAGACTGCCTTGAATAATCAGGCGGTAGATAGCCTTACTCTAGCGAATGCAGGAGTAGCGCTTCTTCAAGCCACAAGCGGCAACAATGAAGCAGCCAATAGACTAGTTGATGCTTTTTTCCGCTCACCATCAATTGGATCTCGGAAGCAAATCCAAAGTGGGTAGAAAGTTCGCGAAATCTCTTTTCATTTTGACCATGTTGCTGATTAGTATTTTATTAAGGGAATTTTCAAACAGTAGCCGACTTTATATCTAAAAATACTCTGACTTCAGCTGTGACTGGCGGGAAGCCTTGGCTCTTTTGCGACAGCAATTGGGTTACTCGTGTTGTGAATGGAAATACGCTGACCAAAACCTCGATTGCTTGGGATAAAAATGGACCTGGAAATGAGGTGAAAGATAATAGTGGTAATCCAATGACCATATACCAGGTGTACAAACCCCTTTGGGATAAATTACAATCTGAATTTGGAAAAAAACAGGTCTTCCCAGTGAGTTCAGTTGCTTATTCACAATATGAGAATACATAATCATTGACCAGAGTGGTAGTACTGGTCTAGTCGATATAACTCCTATATCCTGGATCAAACATACAATGGGATTAATAATGGATACTGCAGTGCCGCAGACAGCGTAGGTGTAACACAATCGCAAACACAGCCTCCCTCAGTTACTCTATGCAACAGAGCATATGCTGCCGGGAGCAGAGTTACTATACCGGCGACGGTGAATACTGTTCCTATCGCGACCATCGAAGCAGGAACGCCTAACTCGGCCTCCACACTTGGAGACTTTATTGCCAGTGCTAATCCAGTAACTTTGTATCATGAATTGTTTCATTTACTCTTAGGAACTGGAAATACTCCTGATGCTGCATATCCAGTTGCCGATATGCTGCTTCTGACAACCGACCAAGCCGTCGCAAATCCTGAGACATATGTCGCAACTTCGTATGCTTGGCTTCTTACCACTCAATTGGCTCAAGTAAACGGCCAAGTAAGTTTATTATCACCTCTTGAGAATAAGACTTCTCGCTTTACAGCGAATGTCATAGTTGACTGATTTTAATTAAGCCCGTTGAATTCTTTACGGGCTTTGCTACAGCTGGTTAGAGTGGTACTGGTGGTTATTTTACCTTTAAAGCGCGGAGAAGTAGATAGAGCTACTATGAAGCTGATTCGTAACATTTGAGTAAAGATTTACTATCTGCAACTTTATTTCTTATTTTGAATTTAAATTGCAACTGCATAATGCTACTCATCTAATGTGTATAAATCAGCGACAAAGTCGCTCAGGTAACTGGCTTCTGCCTCGGACTGGTACTTGCGCTCTGGGTCAAGCCGCTCTATCACATCCTCACACCATCTCGCATTCGCTTCCTGTCCTATCCAACGAGCCTCTGCTGCTGCATCTCTTCCTTCACCATTTTTTGCCATAAGAAACACTAGCGCAGGCCCAAAGTCTTCGGTATCAATACGATCAGTTAGGTCTTCCACCGGTATGTGCCCGTATCTATCATCCCCTGGTAGGAAATCGTTTTGTGCAAACCGATACACAGCTTGCACAATCTCAATATCAGATTGGCGCACCGCCAAATGTAATGCCGTATTCCCGGCCTTATTTCGCTTTGTAGCAAAGCAATAGCGTTGAACCCTTTTCGGCCAGTCTGGACAACGACTCCATATCTGGTCAGCAATTTTTTTAATCACAGCGAGACGTCCATTTGCGGCCGCCACGTGCAGAATAGTATCGCCAGTATTATCATTAATGGTGGCGTCTAGCGATGCTAAGGATCCAAGGTGGTAAACCAGGCCCAGCATTGTTAGCGCATTCTCAACATCAGCTGCATTCCCCTCTTCGGCAGCTTTCTGTGCTTTAGCAATCCAGTCAGAGATAGGGACGGGCATGATGCGAAAAAAACGTAGAGGGGAGTAAAGTGGAGGAAAACAAAGCAAAATTTCATATGCAGTGCCTCAGAGATGATTTGCTCCTTGCAGAATGGCTTTGGAAAGGTAGAAATCAAAGCCGGCCCATGAGGTGGATATACCTCAACTGACCCCAGGGGGTACCTGACCTGACTACCTAAATATCCACTTTTTTCATGTTTTTTTTCGACTTGAGCTGACCTAGCCTCTAATGGATCAAAAGACCTGCTCTCAACTTTATAAAAACACTTACTTCTCTTTTTTATTATTTAATTTATAAGATTTTACTGCTTTTTATAAAGCTACAGTTATATTAACTTAATAAAAAACCCCTTTTCTTCTTCTCTTTATTCACTTAATAATATTTATAATTATAATTATTAATATATTACTAATCTATTATAAGATAACTTATCAAGCATCCAAGCAAGTGTAATTAGCATCTAAAAAAATAAAGTTTTACCTACCTAGTATTTCTAGTTAATATACATATAATTGTAAAAAAAGTTTAAAGTATATAAGTACTTTAAAGTATATATTTATAAAAATATAGCGCATACGTACTATGGGTTCGATGTCGGGCAGTACCATGGAAAACACCTTTCCCCGGAAAAAAAATTGCTGCTAGCTGATCGATCAGAAGAGTTCTCCGCCGAACTAGATCAACTACGCAGCCATCTGCCTAACAGTTAACCTATATTGAAAATTTATTTAGGGAATGCCTATTCAGCACCCCAACTCTGTTATCCAGCACCCTAAATTTATATGGAAGGTACAAAAGGATACTTAAGAAGTAATTTACATATACAAATATTTATATAAATGTACTATAAAACTTTTTTAAAAATAAGTACTAGTACTTTGCTAATAATCTGCTTAATTATAAAGCAGTAGTACTTTAATTTTATGTGTACGCACATACTAATATGAAGTACCTCGGGGTGCTGGATAACAGAGTTAGGGTGCTGGATTGGGGTGCTGGATAACAGAGTTGGGGTGCTGAATAGGCATTCCCTTCATTTAATTTTTATATCTAAGGCCCATAGTATTCACTGTTTCTATTTGAGGGAAATAGGAGAAGCTAGTGGCAATATAAAATTATTAAATAAACTGTAGAAGGTCAGTATTATAAAAAGCTATATTTACACTAGCCATCTGATATATTTATTTTCCCTACTTGAAGCCTTTTTGTCTACATCATGTTGAACCAGGCGACCAGTCCACAAGTCGATGGATTTGGAGTGAGCAAACTGAGAAATCGCTATTAACTATGCCGCGAGGTAGGAAGGGGGCATTCAATACTTACTTTGCTCCTATGTAGAAACTTCCATGCGACAATGGGTAGAATAAAAATGGGAATTCCAATATATGCTGCAATAAAATCGGATGACGACCAGAGACCCTTGAGGAATACCGGAAATCCAGTGATAAGAATCATGACAATAGAGCCTATGAGACCTACCCACGCAGCATATGGCTGTAAGGGAGCCTGCCAGGGAAGTGTATCCAGACTGATACCTTGTATACCGAGAGCTCGGCGAAATCGAATGTGGCAGAGGCAGAGTGTAGCCCAAGCAATAAGGCCCGCTACTGTACTCATATTTAATAACCAAGTGAAAGCCTGTGCGGCTCCTCCGTCTCCAAGACCTGTATATCCCGCCCAAGATTAGCATTTCTCAGCCCATTATAAATTCAGATAAGAAAGGTGCAATCAGCTTACTCAGGTATGCCAATGGTCCAAAGAGCCACGAAGTAATAACTGCCACCCATGGAACTCCCTTCTTAGTCGTCCGTCCAAATATCTTAGGCAGCTGGCGATCTGTCACCATAGCCACGATCATCCGAGATCCAACCCAACAATATGAATTACCAGCGGACCATGCTGATAATAGTATGCAAGCATTCACAATGGATGGTAGTATTGGAATGCTTGCTTGTTTAATAGCTATAACCCAGGGAGAGCTGTTCGCATTGCCGGAATCAGAGACCAAGTCATTGTTGCGAGGATCAACAACTAGGCTAATAAGTAACGCTCCAAGAATATAGAAAAAGCCAATGCGGTATGTCACGCTTCGTGCAGCATTTGGTATAGCACGATGGGGGTCAATTGACTCGGCTGCTGCAATAGCCACAGTTTCCACACCTATGAAACTGAAGGCGGCATTGACGAAAGCCGATAAGAATCCAAGGAAATGCCCCGTCGGGCCCTCTATGCCATTGAAGTTGGTCCATGGACCCGGATCACGCCAATATTTGAAACCAATGGTTTCATGATTTGGTCCGCCGCCAGCAGTTATGACGATAGCAACGAGAACGAGACCGAGAAAACACAACACTTTGACAGACCCAAAGACAACTTCTGACTCGCCATAGAAACGAACGCTCATGAGATTGATAACCAGAATCAGTGCAAGCCCGACGGTGATCGTCACGGCAGGAGTAATGTCAGTCCAATACGACACTATCACAGCGGCGGCTGAAACTTCAGAAGCAATAGCGATGGTATAGCAGTACCCATATGAAATGGCAAGGCTGAACCCTACGGATGGGTCAATAAACCGGGTGGCCCAGTGAGGGAAGGATCCAGCAGTTGGTATCTAGCACTGGTCAGCGAGACACAGCCAAGGGCAGAAAAATTATTAGTCAATCTCACAAAGGTAGCAATCTCCGCAATACTCTGCATTACGCACCAGAGCACTACGCCAACGACAATGTACGCCAGCAACAGGCCTGCGGGCCCTGCTTTCGCGTAAGCAGCTCCCGTCCCAATGAAAAGACCCGTCCCAATGCCGCTGCAAAACCCGATCATGGTAACATGGTAATTTTTGAGGCGGCGCTGTACTACGCCATGCTCAAGTTCGTGCATTCCATCAGTCGCTGGTGAAGGGGCTGGTGAAGGGAATTGTAAACTTTCCTGGACTAGGGCAGGATCCTTCGTCGTACCTAGATGACTCCCCATCACAAAGAAAGGTATACCTAGTTGTATAAACCCGTGCCTATACGTAACTGATAAAATCTATTGACTTAATTTATTTTTTTAGGACTTCGGCTGCATATTTCGGTTTGGAGAAAAAGATTTACTTCATGAAGTTGACATCTACATTTTACTGCACAGTTACTTATATTTCGTACAGTGTCAGCACTTACGAAAATACTGTATAGCTAGTAGCTCTATTGTGATTGCGTGATCTGGTGGATTAGTCAAATCACTGTCCTCAGTCAGCAGATGGAATTGGTCTGGGCCTAGGACCGGGTCAATTCAGGCACTTGAGAGGCTATCGGCCAATCATTTGGCGAAGACGGCGCCTAGTTCACTAGTTCAGCAGCGGACAAAGCGCCAATAGGGCATAGTATGGACTACTCAAAAGGAAGCAGGAGAATTTGTGAGAATTGTTAGTTGTTGTGTGATATCTGCAGGTGCTCTCATTTCGCAAGATATACCACCCGCTCAAACTACATATGGTGTTAGATCCTACGTTGTCCTCACCTCAGAGTCACCTCCCCTTCCTCTTTTCCACGTCGGACACTCTGTCGGTACCGTGGCTACGGAACATAATATTTAGAATACCTATCTATGATTTTGATCTCCTGGTTCCCTAGCAACAGTATTGTCTGCCATTTAGCCAATCGGGGGATATAGCCTACGCAGGAGACAGGCACAATAAGTATTTTTATGGCAATAGATATGCGGGTATGATACTTTCGCAAACCGGGCTTGACTTTATCCAGGTATAAGAAAAATTGAAAACAATATCATGCCTGTGTAAAGGCATACCCGGGCCGTGCAGTTTTTATTAAGGCCCACGCAATGAAGTACGAGACCCCACGCGTCTTTTTTTTCCGCTAATATCGTAACTCAACTGGATTGTTGCAACCAGCTCAAGTTACAAAACACGTTCTCCTTGTAGATGGCGGCCTAGGTATATCTCTCTAGAAAAAAAATATATATCAAATTCAAATTTTCCACTCCCCTCTAGTCTTCCGATCTCCTTATCTCCAATCGAAACACCTTTCTTCTATATCAGCGTGATTTTGAAGATATTCCGGTTGATATTCTTCTTATGGCGACATATCGAGTTTTACGTTAAAGGGTTTTGTGATACGAGAACACCGATCTTTCCGAATGGTATCCCTACGTCCGAAATCCCGCAGTTTCGGAAATCGCGGTTCACATTGCTTGAAATGCTGTACAGAAGCACAACGGCATGGTTGTACTGAGCCTTGGTCCTTGCCCAGTCAGGAGAATAGTGGCAACTACGACGAAGCATAATTCTCAGGATGCATTATGATGGGCACTGTGAAAGGATGCAGCTATTAAGGGAGATCTGCAGCTTGCCTTCACGCATTGGGCATATTTCGCCAGAGACGATCCTGCGCGTGGATAAAGCAACAGCTATGAGAAAAGCAGTGGTGGACAAAATGCCAGAATTGACCGACACCTCGTTCCGGATGTCTTACCTATATCCGGGAAACTCTAAGCTTCTTAACGGAGACTCTTCAGAGGATGCACTACGAACTATGTTCGATAGTGAAGTGGCTAAATCGGCATCGTAGGGAGTGAGTATCAGCTGCGCTGAAGTGCGGAAGCCAACTTCTTTGTTCAAAAAATACGGATTAGCCATTGAGATGATGTTTGAGAGAGTATCGTATAGGAGTGATCAGTGATAGTTTTGTACCCCGACGGAACGACATGTACAACACCATTACCAAAATATGAAAAGCTCCTAGCGATACCAAGACCGTGAGCAGCACACCATAGGGAATAGAGCTTATCGATGGGATGAGAGGAACAGAAGCGAGATGGGAGTGGAAGCAGATTGTGGTCGGAGATGTCGTATGGCCAGCTCAGATGGTATATTATGGCGGCGACAGATTTTGTAACTCAGCCAGTATTGCTGTATTACGTAGGTGTACAGCACATTTCGAAATCGCAGTTCCCTTGCAGGCTGAGCTCTCTAACATTTATATGCATCCCTTTACATGCCTATCTTCGTGACTTCTAGCTCCATCCCAAGTAAAAGAAGGGCAACTTATGCAACTACTCTGTACAGTGATAGTTTTGGCTATCAAATTGGAATTCATCCAACATAGATACTTATGGGCCTCATGAATTAGAGACATTTTATTTTGACGAATCAGGATCCATTAAGATCGCCAACTTGCTATTTTAGCATAGAAAACGCCTTGAACTATGCTTTGACAAGATTGCGTACCTACTTGTAGACACTGTGTCAGACAACTGTCAGATCACAAGACGTCAAGCATAACAGCCCCTTGGGTATCGATTGATTGAATAAGAATTATTTGAAAGATACATGCAAGGAAAGCATAATAACGAGTTGTTAACTGAAGTTTTCGGGTAAAGGTCGATGTATCAGCAGAAGATTTGGGTGCATTTGGCTGGAAGTACTGAATAATGCCAAGCCTGGCCCGTGGATTTATATTCTCCGTACTTCGTATCCGGTGAAAATCCGATGAGATACTGCAGTGGCTTAACTTTGACTGAATAGCGGTGTGAATAATAAGAGTTCCAATGCCATACTTGGATGAGAGTTGACGATTCTCAAGGCGCAATAGAAAGTACTATAAGAAGGGCTGGGTATGAAGTAAAATCAGTACTATCCTTATCACTATCTCTAGCTATATCTTCTCCGGCTACACTCACATATTACTTTGACTCTTCTCTCTCAGTCGCCAAATCTCTCTATCACCATGAAGTTGCAAACCGTCTCTGCACTCTCCCTCTTGCTCTCCTCTGCTACGGCAGTACCAACTCCCGTCCCTGCGACATTTAATGTCATGGCACTTCGGTCTGCTAGCCCCATCCACTTTGCTCAAGTTAGTGCTGCCAGGAGCAGTTTGTTTCTTGGCTTGCCTCTTTCAAATGCAACATGCACTGGCGAGTCTAGTGGGTATGCGACGTTCTACATTGCAGATGAGGAGCTGGTTCTGTATTCTTCTGAAGGGGAAATGCAAAAGATTTTTGTAGATCGATCTGGCATGGGTACGTTCTATTTTTCTTTTAAATTTTACCAATTTTTGGTTATGATGCACTGACTTCTGTTCGTCTCGGCGCCTGGGCAACAGGACAGGGTGTTATGGGTTACATTACGGGGAATCAATCCCTTCCACGAAATGGTGAATCGAAAGGCTGGAGCATTGATAAGGATAAAAATCTATGGTTCAACAACCACAGCTTAGTTGCCTGCCCGAATAGTATTGATAACTCATGGAGCCACTGGCTGGATGTAGGCTTGAGCCAGCCGGGCGGTAACGAAGGTTGCTTGGGAATAACCGCACGGACTTTGGAGAATGAAGAGCCGGTAAGCTGCCTTTATACGCAGTGAGAGCGGCGGCTGGAGGGGCGACTTCATTGAGAGAGGCAGGATCGTAGGAGGCTGGAGTGGCGATCATAATTTGAATTCGATTTGACATACCAGTGAATCTATCTTTTGGTATAGAAGATGTAATAGGGGCGAGAGTTAGTCAATTGTTTGTTTGTTTATTTGTGAATTTTATAATTAATGTCCACAAAGTAAACTAGTTATATAAATTCTCGTTAGGATAGGAGGATAAATTTAAGGAATATATTCTGCGCTTTTATTATTACTATTTTATTATTATCAGTTTAAATTTACTATTGTTTCTATAAACTAGGCAAAGAAATAATGCACGAACAAAAAGTATCTATTATATGACATAGGTATAAAACAAATGACCCGAAGTACACTGCAGTACTGAATTAGTAAGAGAGCGTATTTATATGTTTTGCCAATGTTTTGATGGGCTTTATGGATCAACAATCTTCCAGACTAATAAATATTCTTTGAGTCGGATGTGGGTATTTATTCCTTTGTCCGCCATGCTCAGCCTTGGACAGTTGAGATAAGTGACGTGACTCTCCCTAGAAGTAAACATTCGGGCACCAATCGATCGAAGGGGGGCTAAATCTGTCACAATATCAACCAATCTCGCCCTAACTCGAAGCAAAATGCCCCGTTTAGGACATCGAAAATCTCCAAAAGGTTGCCTGAAATGCAAAGAAAGACGGATCAAGGTAGATTGCCACTGCACCCTTGATATGCTTATGGGTCTGGCCTTTCAGTATGATGAGCAGATACCTTATACAGCTTGCATTAAACATGGCATCTATTGCAGCTTAAACGACAAACTCATTGTGGCTGCACGTTCAATACCAGAAAATACGTGCCAGGCGAGCGATTCTTTAGAGTCTCAATCCTCAGTGCTCGGAGAATTGACGAGCGCTCCACCCTCGCAGCTAGACACCCATCATGACTCTTTCCATTCCCCTTGGTATATCGTACCAGCTATCCTGTCTGCCTCATCTTTCTTTTGTATATTTGCGTTATTCGGACATTTTCTTCTTTTCTGTGTGAGTGAACTTACTGAATTTATCGGTAGCCAAGATGGTATCACCACGTCCGTCATGTCATTTCCTACTGCCATAACGTTCTCTATTGATGTCGTAACAAAGGGAAGCTTTTCCCAGCGTATGATTCACGCTGTTTCATGGGAACCATGTCTATACTTGAACATAGACGCTTTCAAGGCCCATGTCAAGTAAGAAATAATAGCGTTGTATCCCATGAACAACGTAAAGAAATGCCTTTACCAAGCCGAGATAAAGGCTTATCACCTATTCAGCACATATTGTGAGCCGCATACACCACTTACCAACAGTGTCCCTCTATTGAGATTGTAGAAGCTGCTGACATTTAAAAGAACATCAATTGACGCTATAATGAATAGGGCACGACAATCTTCTCTCTATCCAATGACGTTTGGCCTTGCGTGCTGCACTGTGGAGATAATGCACATTGTTGGACCTCGATACGACCAGGACCGATTAGGTCTCATGTTTCGTGCATCTCCTCGACAAGCAGATGCTATGATTGTAGCCGGAACATCAACAATAAAATGGTACCTGCATTGCGGCAAGTATATGACCAGATGCCCGAACCTCGCTGGATACTATCTATGGGTAGCTGTGCCAATGGCGATGGCTATTATGACTATAGCTACGGCGTGGTTCGCGGCTGCGAACGTATTATCCCGGTTGGCATTTGTATACCTGGCTGCCCTCCTACTGCGGAAGCATTAATGTTTGGGATCTTTCAATTGCAGCGAAAAATAAGAAACACAAAAACAACCCGCATGTGGTATCGCAAATAGAAGTTAAATGGCAATACGCGCTACACCGTCTGTATTCTTCAGCTTATAGGTTGCCTACGGCAGCATCAGCAATACAAGAAATTTCTTAATGAGAAACAATCTTTCTCCCACGGTCAGATTTTAAATACTTGCATTACTTTTTGTATCTTCTAATGAGTAGAGAGCTGTTGCTATAATAACTAACAATGCAGCAACATTTTATTAGCAGCAATTTTTTAATATATATAGGCGAAAGTAGTCAATAGCTTTTACCAAGGATTAGTATTTATAAACATGACCAAGGAAGAGTATTGCTAAAGAGATTATGTCGACTGTTGATAGGTTGGTATGTAGAAAATTGGAAGTATACTCGAGCAGGGTGTTACGCTGGTTTGTAGAGAGATTGAAGAATGTAAGTACGCTGTATCCACGATTTCGTATGGAAATTTTGCAAAAGCTTGCCATATTGCTTAATATCGTTATATACGAGAGATAAGGTTCTTGTAACGATCCGTTATACCGTTAAGCCAAACAGGGCAAAAGATTAGACCAATAATCACTATTGTAGCAATTACTGTAACGGAACCAGCTATTATAAGGGATTTAACTGTTACGGGGAACCAGGTCGTAACAGTTCTATTAGGAAGCTACAGACTTGCCGGCCCGTCGTGGTATTCCGCTTCTTTTTTATGATGCACCTGCTGACACAAGCAATTTAAGCTTCAGGTAGAAGATATACACTGACCTTCTTGGCCTCAATCGTAGATCGAGATGTGCTCGGCGTTTCGTATCACCTAATATATCTTGTGGAATGCATGCCTCCCTCACGTGCATACAGTGGATTGCCATACCAAAATGAGTTTTTGCCCTTCTATCTAGAAGAGAGGCGATTCCAGATCTGGCAGGTTTCTATTCCTCAGATCTGCGCGGATCGAGATAATTGTGCAGCTAGCCAGATGCACGTTAATCCTGTAGACTTTTACGGTGGACAATGAGCTTCATCGAGCCATTCCTCCTTCGTATCAAGCCACACCCTGCCTCTCAGGCCGCACGGGCCAAAAATTATCGACCTATACTGCGGCTCGCTGCAAAATAACAAGAGAGGGCTGCTGCCTAGGTAGAAGGGCTACTATTGGCACCCGGCTATTATGTCCTTTACCCTCTCTCCCTCGGTTGAAAGGTTGCTCCCACTTCACCATGCCCCTCCCCAGACCTGTGTCTTACATCGATTACTCCGTATATTAAAAGAGAAAGTGTTCGGCTATTTCCACTGCTTGCTAGGAGCCGTACAAATTGCATTGATACGCGCTGAGTGTCTTCCCACTCTCTCGGGATCACCTGCAGTTGCTACTGCAACCCGGAAAGTGCTATTCTCGCCCTAGTGGCCTGCATCTGGCGAACAAGATCTTCTTCTCGCACCTCAAGACTAGATAGTTCCAACCTAATTATTGATTTGTAGAACAGAGAAAAACATCATAACACACAGGGGGAGCAGACATCACATGTCCACGCGCTTCAATCCCCGCGACAAGACTATTCCTCCCATCCGTCTGGGAAACACGACGGCCCTCTTGCTGCTTGACAACCAGCTCGGGTTTCGCAACACCAGCTTTTGGGGTACGAGTACCTCCAACCCCAACTACGAAAGGAACGTGACAGCGCTTCTAGACAAGTTCCGAGACCTCATTGACACTTATGGGCGAGGGCAGCGTCCATGAATCATCCACGTGCAGCACATATCGGTCTGGATCGACAGCCCCATGCACCCGTCTCACAAGGGGCCCTACGGCACCGACGGCCATGAAAAGCGCGGCATAGACTTTCTAGAGTTTGCGGCCCCAAGGATCCTTCAAAACGGAAAGCTCGAGCTGGTGTATACCTTTGATGAGCTGCCTCCGCCACAGACAGAAGAAGAGCGCGCCAAGATGCAAAACTGGCCACCATCGGATGAGATTCTCATGACCAAGCACGGCCACAGCGCCTTCATCAACACGCTACTGGAGCACCTTCTCAACAAGAGAGGTATCAAGACACTTCTCATAGCCGGCATGCAGACAGATGGGGCCGCCAGACGGCCGTTCGCTTGGCTCACAACCTCGCGCTTGTTGGGAAATGGGGTGGCAGAGGAAACGTTGCCGATGCGCCAGAATCAGCCATTTGGACCGATGGAAGATCGTTGTTTGTGACAAGAGGACGATGTGACGCCGCTTGAGGGCGAAGAGGCGGTGGATGGTCATCTCGTTGATATGCCAAGAATCGTCTTGATTGGCGATGCTACTCGGACATTTGGCAAGGCTGGAGTTGATGCCGAGATTATTCATGCCGTGCACCTTGAGAGCTTGAGAGACTTTGCAGAGGTTCGGTTAACTGGAGAGGTGTTGAGTGCTTTGCAATAGGCTCAAGTATGAATAGTCCTTACCATGCCCATATAGGTTACAGCGTTTCCCTCTGCATAGTAATAAATTAAAGATTAAACCAAAGCGGGTTATAACATTGCTGGCGACCTGACAGCTCATTTTCAGTAAGCCAACTCTCTGCTGGCAGTAGTAAGTATAGCTTATAGTAAGTAAGTAAAAAGCGCTAAGTGAGGCTCTAGTATTGTCAGAGACAATAGTGGATATATATAATTTTATCCGCTCGCGATTTGAGTCTTAAGGCGGAATTTCCGAGGCGGATGTCATCTGCCGGGGCTCATGACTGTCACGCATAGTATAACCATAACGTCAAAAGTGGAAAAGTGAAGCCCCACTATTATCTCCGACAATACTAGGTATATATAATCTCTGCGTGATGGTAAGTTATTTTGAAGTTAGTTGTTCAACGTTGGACTATTCCTATTATTGGCAAGATGGAGTAGCAGGATGGGTATTGGAAGTTCTAGAGCAGTGGTGTATTGGATCACTCCAAGTGCTTACACACTCGCTGCCCTATATAAGTCCTGCTGCTGCTACCACGCACTTGGAAAACCAAACGCATACGCTCTTTACAAACTAAATTGCATTTAATCCTGCAGCCCAGCCGCCATAAGAAACTTATTTAGTGTAGCCATTTTAACTGCTTCCGTGGCTGCCCAGGAGTCATGTTTTAAAGCGATATTCAAACCTAAACTGTCTCCCAAAGCCAAAATCCTTTCAAACAAAACCTCAGCCAGCTTCATACATTAAATCGGTCAATAGTCTAATATTAATATCCATACGCCTCATTTCATCGTCTTAGTAGCTACAGAAAACAACATTATCAAGTCTGTGAGTTCATGTCCAGAGCTGAATCCTTTAATACATAAGTTTAACTTATCTGTTTATAAGTTCACGCAGCTGTTCTTTACAATCTTCCTTTTATCCCTTACAGAGGCGGGCATACACAGTATAGATAGTTAACATCTCCTGGCGTAATCATTGATACCTTTAATTTTAATAGCATTACGATCAATAAGGGAGAAGATACAGCTACTATCGAAGCAGGCGTGTTAGCTAGGAATCTGGCACAAAAGCTCTTTAACAATAGTAACTTTTATAGTAGGTAAATCCTCTTGTCATACAATTTCATTTGTGAAAAATATTAATCAGCGCCCTGATTAGCTTACCTGGCGTAGATAACATTAGTATCATGTCAGCGTTCAGTCTGACCGGCTTGTCAGACGTATCCTATGCAACAGGCATGGGTTCAGACACCATTGTCTCAGTGCGAACAGTGCTCGCCAACGGTCAACTCATCACTGTTTCAGAAGAAGAAAATCCGGAGCTGTTTTAAGCAGTCCAAGGTGCCGGGATCTATATGGGATTCATTACAGAAATAACAATTAAGACTTTCCCTCTTGAGCTCCTTAACCCGGGAAAGGATGGGAAGGGCGCAATCTATTCGGCCAGTGTCTCCTACAAGCTCTCACTTCTAGAGGAGGTATAGCCGCACATAATGCAATTATCCATAAAAAGGCCCCAATAGGGGGCCTGACTTTAATAGGACCCAACGGAACAGACACAAACAATATCATCATTTCAACCTCAATGACTTATTTAGGTTCCGACGAGGAGGCACAAGAATCTTACAAGCCCCTGTTCACTGTGCCTAACTCAGGTGTGTTACACACACGCCCGAACTTTACAGACATAAACGCTGGCGCAATCGTCTTTGAGAGCGATGATGATTACAAGCTCCTGGATGTCGTTTATACGCCGAATGGAATTCCACCATTGTCAAACATCCAAGCCATGGTCGAGGTACTTAAAGAGATGTACGAGAAGGTCCCAGGCTGCACCATGTGCATGGCTGGTTTTGACTTTGGCGAGGTTTTAACTCCACCAAGCACAAAACGCCCAGAAACTGCAGTTATACATGCCGGCTGCCCCACCAATCTGTTAGGTTCCCACCCGAACTGCACTTTTCTGCAAGCCCCTCATATTTTTTTTTACTAACTAAGCTCGTTTAGTGAGTTCCTCACTTGGTTCCCGAATCGTAAGGACACGGAAGTAGCATTAGAATTAACAAACAAGGGAATAGACGCCTACCTGGCAAACCAGCCATCGCAGCGTTACCAATCCTTTTTTCAACGAGACCTCCCCTCCATGTACAGCTCGAAACAGCACTTTGACAGGCTCCATGCCCTCAAGGTTAAATATGATCCTCACGGGCGCTTCACGGACCTTTTCTTGCATTTATAAATCCATGAATTCAACTTGTCCTTAAATGGTACTTTTAAGGAGCATATCAAGATAGTAACTTTTCTATAGTTTTTTAAAGTTGCTTAGCTAATTATACCATCTCGCCTATGGGTTATATACACTATTAATAGTTCAATTTTCCTAGCACCTAGGGTATTATAATTAACGCTTATAATCATAACAATAAGCTTACAGGGCGCGATATTATATTTTTAATAAGGGTTTTAAATGTTTTCCAAGAGCAAGGATATAAATTAATAATATTAAGAATCTTATACTTATACACAGCTACCTTATAATATATATAAATATATATTAAAAGCTACTTTATTAAGACTCCATGTTTTTATATTATAAAAGAATATAATTAGGCAAGCAGCTAATAGTATATTATTTAAGCTAAAGCTTGAAAAAAGAAAAGGTTACTGTTTAATATTAAATTAAAAGGGATATCCTAATAATTCCCAGGCAAAGCCTTAACCTTCTTAATTAGAAAGTTATTCTAATAGGGAATTATTAAAACGCTAGGCTAATTAGTATTAGCGCTACTTTTAAGTCTTATAACCCGACCTTAAGCTAGGTTTTCCTGTTATAATTATCCCCCCTTTAATAAAATTATTTTAATCTTTTATACTAGTTTTTCCTATAACTTATATACTTCTTATTATATTCTTATAAGTTATAATTAAGTGCTTCTTTTATTAATTAATACCAGGGCGTTAAAGGAACTATAGTTTCTTATATTTTTAATAAGTAATATTAAAGTATTATTTATTACTTTTTAAAATTAAAAAAGCTTTAATAGCTTTTTATTAAAATATAAATAATTATAAAAGTATATATTTTAATACTCTTTTTTATTTAATTATTTTTTTTTAATAATAATAATAACTTTGTTTTATATAATTTTAAATAATATAAAAAAACTGTTTTAAATTAATATTAAAAGTATTATTATAATTATTTTACTTGTAATTAATAATATATATATTATTTTTAATTTATTATAAAAGCTAATAATAATATTTTAAAAAATTATTTTTAAAATAATTATTTTATAATAATAATACTTGTAAATTATAAATAATTTAATTTTATTTTCATTTATTATATTTAATAAATATATTTAAAAAATAATTATATTTTATATATATAAACATTCTTTTTTTTTAAATAAAAAATTATTAATTTTTTTATACTTAGTTCTTTTATTTTGTTATAGATTATAGCTTTTTAACAAGTAATATTAATAATAAAATACTAGGAGGTTAAGTTTTAAAATAATAGCTTTTATAAATTAACTTATTTAAAATTATTAAACAAGAGCTATAAAATTAAATATATTATAAATAACTTTTTTAATATATATAAAATTAAAAGCTTATATTAAATAAAAAGTTAAATGCTTAGTTTTATATTTTCTTTTTATTTTTAAAAAATATTATAATAATTAAATAAGAATTATTTAAGATAATAAGTAATATAAATAAATATTAAATAATATTAAATTCTTTTTATATTATATATTTATAAAACTAAGGTTTTATAATTTTATAATATAATTATTATCCTAGTTATTTTATACATTATATAATTATATATATTATTTACTATTATTAAGCTATAGTTATTTGTAAATTAAATATAAATAAAAATAAAAAATAATATTATTAAATATTTTATATTATTATAATAATATTAAATTAAATTCATATACTATATTAATATAATTATTAAATTTTATTTTATCTGTAATTATTATATAATAAAAATAATTAATTAAATATAATTATTAGTTATTTATAAAGTAAAAAATAAATTTAAAAAAATAGCTAAGTATTATAATATTATTAATAATAATATAATAACCTGGTTACTAGATTCTTAAATACAATTAATAATATAAAAGAATTCTTAAGGAATAAACTTAAAGTCTAGGTTTATATTAGTAAATAAGTTAAAAAATTTATAAGTAATAGTAATAAGTAATAGTAATTAGTTACTATTAAAGTTAATAAAACTTAATAAGTTATACTTTAACTTTATTATAATTAGTATATTAATAATTAGTTATTTAAGTTATTTTAATAAGTATAAGAAATTTAATTATATATATTTAATTAAATATTTATTTTTAATATATTTAATAATTAAATATATTAAATAATATTTAACTTACTTAATAATTAAATTTATTAAGTAATATATAATTAAAAAAATAGTTTTATTTTAATTTATTTTTACTTATTTTATAAGCCTGTTATTATAATTATAAAAGTTAAGTTATAATATAATATTTTTTTTTTATTAATTGTATTTTTAAAATCTTATTTTTTATAACTTATACTTTTTATTACTTATATAAATAATTTTTTTTTTTTATAATTTTATTAAGCTAATATAATAGCTAATAATAAATATAAATATTTTAAATTTTTTTTAAATTTTATAATATAATATATTAAAGTATTTTATATTACTTATACTATTAATTATAAAATTTTATTTTTATTATAAAAAATATAATTATAAGTGTTTTATATTTAAATTAAATTTTTTATACTATTCTTAATATATTTATTTTTCATAAATAAATTATAAAACTTTTAATTTATTAATTATTTAATTTAATAAAATAATAAATAAAAAAGCTAATTTTAATTTTAAATTAAAATAAATTAAAAAAAATATAATTTAAAATAAATATATATATAAAATATTTTTATATTTAAAAAAAAAATAATTTATAAAAATAAAAAAAATAATTAAATATAAAATTAAAAATTTAAAAAAAATTAAAATATATTAAAAAAAAAAAGTATAAAATATAAAAAACTATTATTTTTTAAATTAAAATATTACAGTTTAATATATGTTTTTTTAAAACTAGCCCTGTTTTTTTAAAATAAGTAAATTTTTTAAAAAGTTTAAAAATAAATCTGTTTTTATTAAAAAAAATTTTAAATTTTAATAAAGTTTTTTTATAAAAGCTATTATATTTATAAAATTTTTAATAAGTTCTTATATTTCTTTTTTTTCTTTTTCTTTTTTTTATTATATTTTATAATATTATTTTTTATTTTTTTTAATTTTTATAATATTAATATTTTTAATTTTATATTTTTTTTTTTTAATAATAATTTTATTTTAAATAATTTCTTTAATATTTTTATTAATTAATATTTTTTTTAATAATAATATATAAAAAATTAAATATATAAGTTTTTTTTATTTTTTTTATTTCTTAAAAAATTTAAACTTATAATTTATTTTTTTAATTTTTTTTAAAATTTTATAAAAGCTAAGCTTTTTAAAATTTAACTTATTATTTAATTTATTTATTTTAATATTTACTTATTTATTATTATATATATATTATAATAATTAAATTATATTTTTTTTTTAAAAATTTAATTTTTTAAGCTTGTATTAGTTTATATATTTAATTATTTTTTAATATATAAATTTAAATTATATTTTTAATTTATTATATAATTTAATTATATTTTTAATTTTAATAATAGCTTTTTTAATATTTTTTTTTTATTTAAATAATTTATAAATTTTAAATTTAAATTTATAATTAAAAAAAAATAATAATTTACTTATAAATTTTAATTTTATATTATTATATAATAATTATATTACTAGAAGAAGTTTTATTTAATTATTTTATTTAAAATTAATATAATAATATAATTATATTTTAATAATTTAATTAATTTATTTTATTTATTTATTAATTTATAGGTAATAAGCTATGCTAGTTTTATAATTTATTTTAAATTTAATAATAAATATTTTCTAAAATTTAAATATAAATATATTTTTTTTATTAAAAATTATTTCTTTTAGCAGTTTATAGTTATATATAATAAATCTTATTATTATATAATTTAAGTTTTTTATATTATTTACTTTTTTAAAAAATAAAAAATATATAAATTTAATAAATTTATTAATAATAATAAATATATTATTATATATTATTTATATTATTAGCTTTTTAAATTATAATAGTTTAATAATAAAATTAAATAAAATTAATTTTTATAATTATTATAATATAAGTAATAATTATATTTTATTATATAATTTATATTTAAAATCTTTTATTTACT
The DNA here is from genome assembly GCF_050947405.1 of Trichoderma evansii. NCBI lineage: Eukaryota > Fungi > Ascomycota > Sordariomycetes > Hypocreales > Hypocreaceae > Trichoderma > Trichoderma evansii. Next base: position 809 of record NW_028145193.1, on the reverse strand, counting down.
AGTATATATTATATTTTAATATTATATTAATAATTATATTTTTTATTTTTATAAATTAGTAATATTATTAATAATATTAATAAGTTATATTAATTTTTTAATATATAATAGTAATTATATTTTAATATATATTTTTAAATATTTTAATTTATAATTTTTTTAATACTTAGATTTTATTATTATTTTATTTTAATATTTTTTTATTAAAATATATATATTTTAAAAATTGTTTAAATATTAAGTTTTTATTAAATTTTTTATTTTATTAAAAATAAAATTATATTTTTTAATAATAAATAAAATATTAACTTATATTTATTTATAATTTCTTTTTTAATTTTTATATAAAATTTAAGCTTTTATTTTAAATATTTATTTAAAATATTTTTTTTTTAATTTAAAATATTTATTTTTTTAATTTAAAATATTTATTTTTTTATTTTTAATTTTTTTATAATATATAAGTTTATACTTATAATTTAATAAAAACTTAAAATATTTAACTTATTATAAAAAAAGTTTTTAAATTATAGTAAAATAAGTAATATTATAATAATTAATATAAATTTTAATTTTATAAATATTTTTTAAATAATAATATTACTATTTTTTAAATATTTTAATAATTATTATAAATTTTTTATTATAAATAAAATATTTTAATTTAAACTTATATAATTTTTTTAAAAAAAAAGCTATTAAATAAATTTTTTTTTTTTATTTTATTATATTAATACTTTTTTAATTATAAAATTTAAAATATTTATTTTAATTTTTAATAATTTATTTAAATTATATATAATAAGTAT